>NC_083569.1:412500-452500 GCF_027579695.1 Neoarius graeffei
TTTTGAGCTGAAAAATCTCCTGCCTGAATATTGTATCCATACAGAGACCCACAGAAAATAACACAAGCGATGCTTTAGAAGAATGTTTATCATTTCTTAAAATAGTCACAGTGAATGAAAGTATTGTTGGATTGCATCAAATGTGTTTTCCTTCTGTAAGCTCATGTAAAAATACACAGAACTATAATATCATATATAAATTAAATAAAATTTTAATAAGATTTAACCAAAATAGTAACAACTCAATTAAATAAATACTGCACTGTCTTAGCGCGACTAAAATGCATCTCTCTCCCTAAACACTTTCCAACAGAATGTTTAAAAAGCGCTAGAAATCCCATCAAAATCCGATCGGAATGCAGCAAAGGAATTTGCTCATTTGCAAACTCTGACTGAAAGTTTTCAAACAAAATGTAAAAATGTCTCTATAAATCCTACCATACTATCAAAATATACTCCACAAAGAAATTCACTCGAATGCAACATTTCAGTCCGACCAAAACACACTCGCTAGTAATCTTTCACTTAAAACCTCAAAACTCCATCAAACTCCATCACTTTCCAGATAATTCACTCGTAAACTTTCACTTAAAACTTTCAAACATAAATTCAAAATAGCACTAAGACACGACCGCACTGTTCAAATACACTCACCAAACACATTCTCTGTCCTGCAAAATGTCACTAAACACTTTAAAAGTTGTACAGTTTGTTTCTGAAACGGTACGGAAGACGAGTTTAATTTCACACTCGAATGTCTCCATGGCCACAGCCAGCTCTGAGGCCCCCGCGGTCATTTTTAAGAGCTGAAAATACATTTGTACGCTAAATATTCAACTGGATAAAAAAAAAAAGAATAACGTTAAAACATCTCCATAAAAAGTGCATTGTTAATTATATTAAATGTTGATTCTGTCTTCTGTGTCTGTTTCGTGTGTGCGGCTCTGAGACCAAGAACACAAAAGCGAATGAGTGCGCGACTCGGGGGAGGAATGCAGTGCAGGAGACACGGGTTTTTCATGGTAACCATCAGCACATTTTCATCAAGCTGTTAAATTGACATTTTCGAAGCAGCACAGTTTTGTCCTCATTGCTTGGGCCAGATCAAACCATCAAACACGCTTAAATTATTCTTACTCTTGCCACATACGTGATTTTTTTTCAAAACTGATGATATTCAGTTCAAACACCATTAAAAGTACTTTCAGGAATAGAGCTCTTGTGTGGCGTGTAATTCACCCCGTTCATTTAAATATGTCAAACATTTTTCGGCGTACACTTTGTGCATCACGGACCTCGGGGATTTTAAAATGCTGCCTGCGGCCCTGCATGGCCATTATATTCTGATTTAAGGTATCTTTACCTCAAAATGTGTAACTGGCTGGTCGAACGTTTGCTTATCCACGGAAATTCATTCTCCCAGGCAACCTGGGATTTGCATTCATGTTTTTGCCGTGTGGTATTGGGTTTAGTAGCCATGATGAATGACTGCTTGTAAAAAATGTCAGACAGCCCGGGTGAATCCTACATTACGGAAGTGACTGTCGTTCTGTTCGTTGATTAGTTAAAAATCAGTTGACGTCAGCAGTGTTTCTCATACGATTCTGATTGGACATACTCGGGAGTATTTTTAACTTGGCGGTAGGGATTTCCCAAAACCGGGAGATTATCCAGTTTTTAACAAATACGATCGGGAGGCGGGAGGCGGAGGCTAAAATCAGGAGCCTCCCGCCGAAATCGGGAGGGTTGGCAAGTATGTATTTTATATTCATCAGACTGAATAAAGATTATGTAGTGTTGCCGTGTGTGTGTTTTGCAGTGAGAAGTGTGAGCTCAGAGTTTGACGCTCAGCTGATTTCAGTCCAGCAGAAGAAACCCAGCGAGACCTTCTGCTCTGCTCACATCCCCTGTGCACTACCGAGTGTTTGTGTTTATTTGCTCTTCTTCACTGCAGTGCTGTGGATCACTGAGCTCCGAAACACAACGCAACCAAATCAACACAGGATTATTCTCACACACTACAACGACTGAGCTTTTATGAAATTAAAGCACTGCTGCTGAAGATATTTGAGGTTCAAGGTTTTGTTCTTATTCCTATTATTAATGGTTTTCAAACAAACAAATAAATAACTGTGACATAAACGTTGTGATAAATGTGCTTCTGTGATTATGCAAGTCGATTAAACACAAATATACTGTATGTCTGGAAAGAATTAGCATAGAGGTGTGCAAACTTTTGGCAGCCAGGGAAAAATATGAAAAAAAAATTATAATAATAATAAAATCAAAGCCTGTTTATTATGGCAGAGCAGATTAATTTTTCACATATAATCCAACATTAATAAATATTCATGCTACACAAATTCATGTGTATTATATTAAATTATTAGCCTAGTAAACTAGACCCACCTGCCTAGCGGCCAAAAATATTTTTGCCTACGAGTGGGTCTAGCCTCGCACCATATAAACAAAAACACCCCGGGCATCAAATCATGCCCACCAATCACAACGCAAGGTTTTTGTTTGGATTCTTTGGGTGGGCTTTTGCAGGAGTGACGACAAAGCTGCGCGACGCTGGAGAAAGCACAGCAGGAAAGATGGCTACGGCTAGTGAACAGCGCGCGTTTGACTCCGCTTTGGAATCAGTTTTAGAAGAATTAGACTTGGAGTTTTGGTTGAAACATGAGCAGGAAGAGGCTCTCCGCTCATTCCTTTTCAAGAAGGACGTTTTCGCTGTTTTGCCGACCGGCTATGGCAAAAGTCTGATCTACCAGCTGGCTCCGCTCGTAGCCAAAAGGATGGGGCTAGTTTGTGCAGTACGAAGAATTAATAAACAGCTTTGAAACATTACTTTTTGATTGTTTCTTATTTTCCCGTTATTTTAAATTTAAGGGAAATTATTTCACCAAACACCACTAAATAAAAACTCTCAAAAACAGTTTAAACAAACCCTTGAAAAACACTTGGAAAAATAAGAGTGTATGTTAAGTATGTGGTACAGACTCCAAACTTGTGGTCATTATCTCCAAACTTCTTAATATCTAGAACCTGTTTATTAATTAATATGCATTTTGAAAAATTATTTATTTCAAGGCCTCCCCCACTGCTTTCTGTCGCTCTGACTACGTCACAGTCACTGTTGCGCTGATTGGTCAGAGCGTTGGCCTATACGCACAGAGACAGTTTGAAAGACAGCGGGTTGTTCATCCCACCCCCTTCGGAAATGTCTACGGATCGAGGCCAGACTAAATATTCACATTTAGTCTGGCTTGCCAGGCTATTAAATTATTGGAAACACGAGACTTTTAAACTAAATTAAATTTTTAATTTTTTTTATGTTCATTACCTGATTTATACTTTTTGTTTGTTTGTTTGTTTCCACATGGATAATGGATAACAACAAGATTTTTGCATGTACAAATTCACATTTATATCTCGGGGCACCGCGATTTTTAAATAAAACAACTTTTCCAAGGAGGACAATTTATTTTTATTCAGTTGATTCAGTCCCCAAGAAACCCTCCATCACAGGACTGAATGACTCCAGGCCTGTCGCGCTGATGTCTGTGGTCATGAAGTCCTTTGAACGACGAGTGTTGGTCCACCTGAAGAACATTACAGGTCACCTGCTGGACCCCCTGCAGTTTGCTTACAGGGCAAACAGCTCAGTGGATGATGCAGTCGACATGGGACTGCACCACATCCTGCAACATCCTGACTGTCCAGGAACCGACGCAAGGATCCTGTTTGTAGGATCCTTCAGCTCAGCGTTCAACACCTTAATTCCAGAAATCATCTTCTCCAAACCCTCCCAGCTCAATGTGCCAGTGGGTCACCAGCTTCCTGTCAGGCAGGAAACAGCAGGTGAGGCTGGGGGACGTCACTTCCAGCATGTGCTCATCAGGGATGTGTCCTCTCCCGACTGCTCTTCTCCCTTTACACCAACGACTGCACCTCCATGGACCCAACTGTAAAACTCCTGAAATTTGCAGATGACACTACAGTCATAAGCCTCGTCCAAGATGGAGACGAGTCTGCATACAGGTGGGAGGTTGGTGCTCTGGTGCAGTCAGAATAACTTGGATCTAAACAGGCTCCAAGACAGTGGAGATGATAGTGGACTTCAGGAGACACCCCTCTGCGATGCTCCTCCTCACTATATCCAGCAGCCCTGTGTTAAAAAAGCCCAGGAAAGGATGTACTTTCTGCAGCACCTCAGGAAGTCTGGTCTGTCACAGGAGCTGCTGGATCAGTTCTACACTGACATCACTGAACCCGTCCTGTGCACATCCATCACAGTCCGGTTCGGAGCAGCCACCAATCAGGACCGGAACAGACTGCAGCGAACAGTACGGTCAGCAGAAAGGCTCACTGGGGGGGGCCTCCCTGCCCGGCCTCCAGGGTTTATACGTCTCCAGAGAAAATCATGAAGGACTCGTCACTTCCTGATCACAACCATTTCCAACTCCTCCCCTCCAGCAGGTGCTATAGAGCACTGTGAACCAGAACCACCAGACAGGAGGGCAGGTTCTCTCCCTGTGCCATCAACGTCATAAATATCTGACCTCAACCATCCTTGCCATGATACTACTGTACCTCCTGTACACACTCCCTCACTGCACTGTGCACTCTGACTGTGTGTATGCTTTTAGTACATTGTCCCTTGTCGGTAAATGGTGTACTGTTTATATTGTTCATAGCATCCATATCTATAATGTATACTGTATATATAGATATTTAAATAATATTGTCAAGCTTTTTTTCATGGTCTATCCGATATATTAAATTCAGCTAGCATGATACTGAACAAGTCAAAGACGAGTAGCTGAATGGAATATATCGGATAGACCACAAAAAAAAAGGCCAGACAAGATGATTTATTATTATTATTATTATTATTATTATTATTATTATTATACATACACATTCTCTCTTCCAGTTTTTTTTTTTATGTCCGTTGGTATGTTTTTCTCTTGTAATCAGAGGAGAACCATCAGGGCCTTCTAGTCCTTCAGAGAAGCCCAAACATATCAGCATTTCAAATGTTATATTGAAGTTCTTTCATTCTTTCATTATAATTATTCTCTTCTAATTCTAATTTGGCCTCATTTTCTATCAAATGTGCTTCAGAAATGAAAGGGTTACTGTCCTGAAAACATTAAAATTGAGTTCTCCAATGAAATTGTTTTGTTTGTTGTCTCTAGTGTAGGTGCAATTGGTAATTATTAAGTGAACAATCTCATTAAATCAGTCTCATTAGTTAATCTCATTAAATCAATCTCATTAAATCATTGAATCAGTCTCATTGAATCAGTCTCATTGAATCAGTCTCATTGAATCAGTCTCATTGAATCATACCATTAATTTTGGTGCTTAACAATAAATTACCAAACAGCTAAATTATGGTATATTCCAAATTATTATGATCACTTACCGTATTACATAACTCATATGCACCTTGGAATTCTTTGAGATTGTGTGACTTCAAGGAATATGGAAGCAAATAAACACACAGTTTCAATAATAATTGAATTTATTATAACAAAGATAACATTGAATAATGGCAGTTGAAATCTTATATACAGTGTGTGTGTTATGTGTGTGTGTGGAAACAAAAGAATTAGCTCTGGTAGCTAACGCCACGTGTGTTTGTGGGGGGGAGGATGACGACCTCGTGGTCCCTTGAGACAATACAATTAGCCCTGGATGCTAATGAAACAAAAGAATTAGCTGTGTGTTTAGCTAAGGTGTGTCGTGAGCAGTGATGGGAATAACGGCGTTAGAAATAACGGCGTTACTAACGGCGTTACTTTTTTTTAGTAACGAGTAATCTAACTAATTACTTTTTACATCGTTATAACGCCGTTCCCGTTACTTACAATAAAATACTATGCGTTACTTTATTAAAGCTGTTCTCATCTGGCACGCTGCTCGTTCAGCCTTTCTTTACTCTGCTTTCGTGTGGGGCGGGGAGATGCAAGACAACGGCACAGTAAGCCAATCAGAGTAGATTTGGACAACAGATGTAGGTAGGCCACGCCTACTGCACTACTGCGCGCTCTTTCAATCGGAAGACCCAGCGATGGCGAGCGGTCAGCCCAGCACTGCGCTTTCACACTGGAAATACAGCCATTACTTTTCATTACTTGAAATAAAAGGCAAGAGTGTTTACGTGCAATGCACATTATGTCGAGAAACAAAGCGTTTGTCCTCGTCAGTGGCCAGTAATTAGTAACATAATTTTAATAACTACAAAAATATATTACATTTGATAGATGTCTTATCTCACATTGTTCCACAAACATATTAATATAGTGTAGATAACGTTACTAATTGGTTCTGTTAAGTGTCCATTTCAGTCATTAAACACATTTAACATTCACTTTTATTATGATTACACTAATTGAATTAGATTTTTTTTGAGGGGGAACAAAATCTCATCTCATCTCATCTCATTATCTCTAGCCGCTTTATCCTTCTACAGGGGCTCCAGCTTGCCTGCGACCCTGTAGAAGGATAAAGCGGCTAGAGATAATGAGATGAGATGAGGGGGAACAAAATGTAACGGAATAATTACTTTCCCTGGTAATTAGTTACTTTTATGACAAAGTAACTCCGTTACTAACTCAGTTACTTTTTGGGAAAAGTAACTAGTAACTATAACTAATTACTTTTTGAAAGTAACGTGCCCAACACTGGTCGTGAGGCCTGTGTATGTCCACGTGGCCTGAACAAAGAGTTAGCCTGTGTGTGGCCTAAGCAAAAGTTAGCCTAGCTTGCTAACCAGACAAAGGAATTAGCCGTGTGTTTAGCTAAGGTGTGTTATGAGGCCTGTGGCCACGTGTCTCTAAGTAACAAAGGACTAGCCAGTAGCTAATCCACTAGCTCATAACACTACTAAATCCACTGAAATCTTGATGAGGTCAAAATGTGTGTAAGAATGAAATTAAGAGTGTTAGGAAGGAATAGAAGAAAGAGAGCATGCAAAGCCTATCTATTAAACAATTGAGAGATTAAAACAAAATAGAACAATCATCAATTCAACACGCTGCGTGTCTACAGTGTAAACAATTAAACCGTTCCTGAGTTTAAATTCACACTACTTCAATAAAAGCTAATTCCTAAGACTAGGTTTTGCCCAAATGCCAATCTTACTTCAGTATCTCATCTCTACGCAAGATTATGAGAAGATGTTCGGAGACTTTTGGAGTTTCACCATTGTGGAGCACGTGAGTCTCGTCCGTGGAAAGCAGAGGATTTCTTGGTCCGACGCGTGGTCGCTCGTGGTGAAAAGAGAGTCTCTGATCAGAATAATGTGCACAGCGCTTTAATTAGAAGGATCCGGTTGTTTCTAACATTAATTAACTGCTTGGGCTGCAGTCCGTACGTATGTATAATGAATAAACAAACAAAACCGCCTGTAACTCAAGCTGAGTTTAAAATCGCGCGATTCTAGGATCTACCGTGGCCAAAGGTGAAAGAAAAGCGCAAAACTCTGATTCTTGAGGAAAAGAAAAGCCGTCTTTATCAGTGGAGCAAATCTCTTTGTGTCCAGACAGCTTGAAATCCAGACGAGAGAGAGAGACGGAAGCGTTGTTCCGTTACTTATGCCTTCCTGGAGGATGTGACGTAGGAAATCCCGCCCACGCGTGACGTAGGTCAACGCGGAAGTTGGCTGATGGGAAATGTAGTTTCTTAAAGGGACTGTACCTACACTAGGCTGAGAAGAGTTTAGAGCTGCTCACTCATTGGTTAGGACTTCATTGCCAGGACAGAAGGCCATGGCAGTGTATGTTTATGTCAGAAGTGACAGATGAATTAACCAATCAGATTTTGATTTATAGTTGGCGGAACCATAAATTTATCGCCCTCGGCCTTCTCAAAGGCCAACGAGAGTTTAACTGCGAGTTGGCGCCTTCAGCGCAGCAGTGACGTCACCTTCCAGCCAGTGTAGCGTTCATCAGTAGTGTTGGTGAATGCTAATAAAGCAGTCAGTGCTATCGAGAGCAAGTAGCACAGGCTAACGACCGAGAAACTAAGATTTCTGTCTCCAGACTCTTCTTCCACGCTGCACGCTCACCACAGTATTTTTCACTCAGACTTAAGGATTCATTTCCCTGTGGAATTTACTGATTTACTTTTAAAATCAACATCGACAGCTACACACAACGGGGCGACCTGGCAGCCAACGCTAATCCCTTACAAAATCCTTTACCCTAGCACTGGATTAGCCTTGTCTTTCTCTTTCCCAGTGAACAAAGAAATGCTTCTGTGCATGTGTGGCAGAAAAGTTTCTCATTGGATATTTACATTGGCTCTGACGTGTGACGTCATGTTGTCTTGACAACCAAGCAATATCGTAAACCATATCCAGCGCTCATTCTCCATTGGGTAGAGTGATGTAATGCATGTAGGATAAGCGATATGATAAGAATATTGCATGCGATCAAATCAAATGAATGAAACCTGCTAGAAAGGAATAGAACACGTTTTTATTCCATGGGAAAAGTGTCCTGGATGGATAATAGTGTATATTATTGATATTATAGATATTTAGATTATAGATCGATATTGTATGTCATATAGGATCTGCTTTGAGTCCTTTCTTGTCTGCCATAGTGATGACAGACGAAGTGAGGCAAGAGTCGCCATGGAACACGATGCTTGCGGATGATATTGTGATATGTGGTGAAAGTAGAAAGGAGGTTGAGTTGGGTTTGGAGAGATGGCATTGGAACGAAGAGGAATGAAGGTGAGCAGGAGCAAAACAGAATACATGTGCATCAATGAGAATGGGGATGAAAGATGCAAGGAGCAGATGTAAAGAAACTGCAGGAAAATGGGGGCTGCGATAGTGAGGTGAGAAAGAGAGTGCAGGCAGGGTGGACAAGGATTTCAGGAGTCATTTGTGATCTCAGCAAAAGTGAAAGGTAAGATGTGAGACCAGCTGTGGAGACCGTACCCTTAATGAAGAGACAGGAGGCAGAGTTGGAGGTGGCGGAGTTGATTTGCGATGGGAGGTTGGACAAGATAAGGAACGAGCGACAGCATGGGAATTAAAGGATATGGGACATGGATTTTTTTCTGGGCATAATTATGTATAAAGGACATAAGAAATGCCATCTAAATCACTGCAGGGCGTCAAAAATGTGAAAATCATCACATTATTCAAGCTTTTTTATACATCAGCGTAAAACAAGGATTCGTTAATGAGCTAGGTGGTCACGTGACCCGTGACGTCACAAAAACTTTCCAAGGAGCCAACGCTTGGGAATCTAATGTAAACAGGTTACCGAAATGGACACCATCGACAGTGACATTCCCGATGTTTCACAGAGATGTGAAGTTAGACCCTATCAATTCGAACCGATAGCTGGAAATTCACATGAACATGGATCTTGTCTTTACTCTGACGGGTCAGATGATTCTGAGAGTGAGAGTTCATTCAGTCCCCATGAAACTGAAAGCGGTCGGCTCCATAACACTTCCTGGTAAGTTAAAAACAATTCTGCTCAAAGGCTAATGATCTGTTGAAAGAAGTATTATTTTTGTATCATACATTGAAAGTTCATCATAGATCTAGCTAAAGTCCGTTGCAAGCTAGTTTTTTTTTTGCTGATATTTTTCGAGATTGATTGAGATACAATGCTTCCAGAGTCCGAGATGAAAACATTCAAAATGGCGAAACGAGTCAGAATTATGATAATCAATAATTGATACACCCAAAATTATAATACTAATCCTTACCTTGGCTTTCAGTCGCTTAGCGAATGCACCTCGGCATTTTTCCGCATGAGGCCCATGGTAAAACCACACTTCCAGGAGGGGCTGCCGTCTGCCTCCCAAGCCGGCCGAGAGCGCTCCTCGTCGGGCACGGCCAGGCGGGCGAATGCCCTGGTCCGTCTGCCCTGTCTAAAAAATAATGGTACAACTCCGAGTGAAGGTAAATTTGGCTTGGCAATTAATATCGCTCAGTACCTGAGTATTAAAGTTGAAAGAATCCTCAGTGAAATGGTCCGAACACAGTTTGTGGGAAACAGTAGGTGCAAAGTTTTTTCTACGGCAGTAGTGAGCCCACACTTTCCTCAGCTTCGGGTCCTTGGGGAATGCAAAAAACCTTACTCCAGGGCATTTCCCATTGGAATTATTGCAACCATAAGCAGCACAATACACCATGATGTCCAATGTACGTTAAAGACTATAAAAACAATTTTCTTGTCATCCACTTCTCCATTCATCTACCCGCTTGTGCTGTGCCTGAAAGTTTTTGTGACGTATGATCACGTGACAGCGGCTCTTCCGGTTGTAGAAAATGCATATCGGAAGTCGAGCAGAAATGCCATATAATCATCACGAATATAACGATTTTGCTGAATTTAATAGATGATTTTGTATTTGTTGATGCAATTAATTCATATTTTTAATGGAGAGAAGCTGATATAGCGTGCATTTATGTTTCATGTCCCATATCCTTTAAGCTAATGGCCCTTTTCCACTACCCTTTTTCAGCTCACTTCAGCTCACTTCAGCCCGACACGGCTCGCGTTTCGACTACCAAAAACCAGCACGACTCAGCTCGCTTCAGCCCTGCTTAGCCCCTAAAACTCGCACCGTTTTGGAGTGGGGCTGAAGCGAGCCAAACCGAGCTGAGTGAGGCTGGGGGCTTGAGCAGACACTCCCCTGTGCACTGATTGGTGAGGAGGAGTGTCCTCACATGCCCACACACGCCCCGCGAGCACGCTGGGATCTGTAAACACCGTAAACCCGGAAGAAGGAGAATTACGAATTACGAGAATTATGAAGCCTTATGCGCCTCGCCTCATCTATACGCTCTTGCCAGGATCTGTTGGCGTTGTCGGTGACAACAAGCCACAGCACCAAGACCAGCAACACTAACAACTCCATGTCCTCCATGTTTATTGTTTACTATCCGGGTAGTGAGACTACCGCTTAAAAGCTCACTGATGTCACTGTTTGCGCTGCTTAACGACATCACCTGACGTCCACCCACTTTCGCTAACTCCACCCAATGTGTCCACCCACTTCCAGCCAGCACGGTTCAGCGCGATTGTAGTCGAAATGCAACTCCAACAGCCCCACTCGGCTTGACTCAGCACCGCACGGCTCAGCCGCGTTTGTAGTGGAAAAGTGGCATTAGAGAGATGAGACTGGGGCGGCACGGTGGTGTAGTGGTTAGCGCTGTCGCCCCACAGCAAGAAGGTCCGGGTTCGAGCCCCGGGGCCGGCGAGGGCCTTTCTGTGCGGAGTTTGCATGTTCTCCCCGTGTCCGCGTGGGTTTCCTCCGGGTGCTCCGGTTTCCCCCACAGTCCAAAGACATGCAGGTTAGGTTAACTGGTGACTCTAAATTGAGCGTAGGTGTGAATGTGAGTGTGAATGGTTGTCTGTGTCTATGTGTCAGCCCTGTGATGACCTGGCGACTTGTCCAGGGTGAACCCCGCCTTTCGCCCGTAGTCAGCTGGGATAGGCTCCAGCGACCCTGTAGAACAGGATAAAGCGGCTACAGATAATGAGATGAGATGTGTGTAATATTTATTGTAGATTGCATATTATTATATTGTGTAATGTCTTTTTTCTTATATTACATATATTCACACACAAATTTTTTTTCTTCTTCTGTATGGCTAGAGACACACTTCCGCGTGTGTGTGAACAGACTGGGCCGGTTCGGGTTCTGATGCGGTTTAGCTAAAGCGAAGCGAGCCATGCTAGGTATTTTTAATCAGGCAGCGCGCGCGGCTACTGAAGGGGTCCTTCAGTACTGAAACCACACCGGAAGTGTGAGCGTGAATGCACAGAGAGGCAGACAGACAGAGAGAAAATGAAAATATAAACACAGACACGGACAGTGTGGATGTGTTTAGTTAATTAATGAAGTTGTAGTGGGATTATCTGAGGTTTGATGTCGCTGCTGTGGGAAGTGAATCAGTTTCACAGCTCAACTTCAAGGTTCGTCAACTCTGGCTTTCTAATTCTCATGTGATTTAAAATAATAATAATAATAATAACTCCAGCTTTGTGATCACAAGTGGAATAATAACTGTAAATCATGTGTGAAAGTTTCTCGCTTTGCAGCTTGGGAGTTTTATTATTATTATTAGAGCTTACTGGTTGTTTGTGCCGGTTTTTAACATTTATTACGTGCTAAAATCCACACTGCGCTTCACACCCATCTCTTATCTTTAGCTGAGCGTGTTTTTCAGCAGCATCACGTAAAATCAACACAGCTACTGACCACAGGCCACGCCCATTTAATCAGACCAACAGACATGCCACGCCCACATTTCGATTTGTTCCCATGGCCGGTTGTGGATGGTTAAAGCTGCAGTATGGATGTGGCTTCTTTCTTCATTTCACTTAGTTTGTTTTCCTGACCCTGAAATAAGCTCCTCCTCCTCCAGGCAGAACACAGCTCCGCCTTCTTCTTCTGGCCGCTCCCGATTAAGGCCAATTTATGCTGACGACGCAGTCCTCGCAGATGGCGTCTGCGCAGCCCTCCCCTTCGCAGACGCTCTGCGCACACCTCCCAAAAATTGTGACCACCACAGAAGCCTTGCAGACTAGTCTGGCTAACACGACTGCAAAGCTCTCCGAGCATTTGGTCTGGCCAAGATATTAAGCCCAACCGTTTCCCAGAGCCCGTGGTTGACCCGCCTCCCTGAAATGCCTCAGTTTGCTACTGGTCGAAGCCAGAAAAGGCTGTGACGAAGTTTAAACCAATCACATCACTCTTTCCTCTGACGTACGCGACGCGACGGGGCTAACTGGTAGATTAAACTCTTACCGAAGCCGGTCGGGAGCAAGGCGAAAACGTCCTTCCTTTCAATAAACACCTCCAGGGCTGCTCTTTGCTCCGTGTTCAATGAGAACTTGCTCCATGTTCGTAATGTTTCTAGTGAATGAAGCGCTTCCGGCGTAGATTCTGTAAACAATCTATGGCTTCCGGTCGCAGTTCTACTACGTCACTGCCTTGAACACGCCTCTACCCAGGGCCATTGGAGATGCTCAAAGTTGATTGGTTCCCAATTTTTCGGGAGCTTGGAAATGCTGTAGATAGCTTGCCTGGCCAGACTAAGCTCGGAACAGGCCCTCGTGTTGTGTCACACTTAGGATGGGCGGGCCCAGGCTACTTGCAGACAGCATCGCAGACAAGAGGGCTCTGATTGGTCCACTCTACATCCGCTTTCCTACTTTCCCGGTTTGTTTTGTTTTCACGACCGCCATTTTTAAAAACACGAGTGAAGATGGAGCAGCACGAAGAGCGGTTGATCGAGGAAGTGAGGAAGTACGTACATCTATACGACTCCAGTTCTAGTCATTATAAGTAACCGGAGGATAAACACTCCACTAACCACACCCACCAACTACTCCTAGCGATTTTGCGAGTTTGCGCCCCCTTGCGTTGTGGCGGTGAATAACATCGCGCACGCCTATTACTCCCCGCTCAACGATAAATTACAACTGTCTGCGAAAAGCTATCTGCGAAAGCCTTGTCGCAAGAGCATGCAGAGGCCCTTAGGGGTCGCCACAGCGGATCTTTTGTCTCCACTGCTCCCCGTCTTCCTCATCCTTCTCTACCACTTTCATGTATCTCATCGTTTTCGTTTGCCTGGCAGCTCCATCCTCAACATTCTCCTTCCAACATACCGTACCATCTCAGTCTCATCTCTCTTAAGGGGTGTTCACACGGCACATATTTGCATCGATGCTGCACCGATGTATTTTGTTGCGATGTATCTTAAATTTTGTGGAGCGTTCACACGTCACAACCCTGCTTACTAGAGAGAAGCGTGTTAGCACCGGTGCAGCCCCACTTGCGTTCACACGGCAGTTTTTGCAACCGTGCAATACGATAGTAATAATGCGGAAATGAAATATGCGCATGTGTGGAAATGTACTTCCTTTTCCTGGTTGTCATGGCATCACCAAGCGCCGGGAAAACAACGTGGATGAATGAAGACACCAGTGTTGCCAGATACTGCTGATGTTTTCCAGCCCAAAACATGTTCAAATCCGCCAAAATGCACTTAAAACCGCCCAATCTGGCAACACTGGAAGACACGCAGTTCTGTTGTTTTTGATATTCGCCATTTTGGAAGCACAAAATACCAGGATGCAAATTATGCAATGCCTGTATGTAATCAACTCTCGTCACGCGTAGCGAGTCTACCCCTGTAGCGTTCAGATGTCCCATTTTATATCGGTGCTGCCCCGCAAACTAGCATTTACTCCGGAGTAAATTTCTTAAACCACCTCCCGAGCAGGGTTAGATTTGCACCGGTTTAAGCAGCTTTCAGGGGCTACACCGGTATAACTTTGTACCGTGTGAACGCTCTACCGGAGCAGCCCCGGTGCTACACCGGAGTAAACGTTGCTGTGTGAACACCCCTTTAGCTTTATTCCCAAGCTCTCCACATGTGCCGTCCCTCTGATGAACACAGCTCCGCCTATTTTATCTAAAAGTAAAATCGTGATCCAGGTATAGCTGGAATGCAAAGCGTGTGGTCAGACGGAGAAGGAGTGGAGCTTGTGCAGTGTGGCCTGCAGACAGCAGGAAGTGTTCCACAGCGCAACTTTTAAAGTACAAATATTAAAAAAAATACAGGTCAGCACGGTGCTTACACTCTCTCTTTTTTTTGCTTGTTTGTTTCTGCATTAAACAGAACAATGTTCCTGGAAAAAAGTCAAGACGTTTCAACATGAGGTCCTCGGGAAAAAACTGCTGTAACGCACGCCACCGAAAACCCCCGAAACCGCATGCTCACATTTCACCTGAGACAAACTCGGATCCCTCCTGCAAACCTCGCGCTGTCCGTTCTACAGGAGCTGAGAAGAAAACCAGAAGAAAAGCGGTGAAAGCTGTCGCACAGCATCCTGACACCATACCCTTGCCTGTCTCACCCCTCTCACCTGTCTCACACACACCTCAAACAGCAGTGACAAATGGACACTCGCCTCAGAACACCTCAACACGTTCTCTGAAAAATGCTCCAAAAGGAAGGAAGAAGAAGACTGAAAAGAAAGAGAGATCAGATTTCACCCCTGATGAGAGATCAGATCATGATCCTGATCCGACTTGGACTGAGCAGCGAACAGCCAGAATAACACCATCGTCACGCGCTCAGGGATCAAAAAGAGCTGCTAAAGAAACCTCAACATACACTACTCTATCATGTCCGAGTTCTTGGCAGGACACGCCCGTCTCCTCGCCCACTTCTGATTCAGGTGAGAGAACATTGAAGCGAGGGCGAGGGCGCCCACCCGGTCCCCGACCCGGTCCCCGCCTCAGCTCCGCTCCACAGTGCAGCAGGACTCCGCCGAGTGAGCTGCAGACCAGCCCTGTGACGGTATCAGTTCATTTACACTCTTACAGTTCCTGTTATGATCATTAATAATTCATTCCTCCTGCGAGCTGATTGGCTGAAATGCTCTCCGCTTTATCATCCACTTTTTTTTTTTAAATGGTTAATAATTTTTTTTTTTCTCCCAAACAGAAAACATTGCCAAAATGGAGACTCCGACTTCAGAACTCTGAAACTCAGCAGAGGAAGAGGACACGGAAAAGGGTGGAGCAGGAAGTGTGTGACACACCGCCATTTAAGTGTCAAAGAAAGAAGAGATCAAAGGCGAAGCTTCCCCAGGACCAGCGAATCAGAACGCGCTTTGTGCTGCAGGATTCTGAGCACCATGAGCCAGGTATTGATGAAGTGTTTTCTTGTACAGAAATCAGTCAGCGTGTACAGTTGAGTTTTATTAGTGTGACACGCTGTACTTTTTATCCGTTTATAGTTATGTGTAATGTTGTGGAATGTTTGTGAAAGCAGCGAAAACGATTATTCCCTTAAAGTTACAGCTTTAGCTCTGACTGTTACACGGTGCTGATACTGGAGACTCCTTCCAGACATGTTCCATACATTTCAGAAAACATCACCATATCAGCGATCACATGTTCGATGTGTGACACAGTGCTCGGTGTGATGAATATTATGGGATGTGGTGTAACTGTGTTCCAGAAGAGATGCTCTCCACCTCAGATCTGTCCATCGAGCTGAGTCTACAGGAGGATAGGCTATCTCACACACACTCACTGTCCCTGGAGGAGGAGGACGAGGAGGAGGATGAAGAGCTGCCGAGTTTCTTTCAGCAGATCAGACAAAGTGAGCCACGCACTACACGCACAAACACTGCGAATATACCCACACTGCACACATACAATACACGCACTGCACGCTACACGCGCTGCACACGCGCACTGCACGCTACGCGCGCTGCACACACACTGCGCAATGCACACACTGCACACTGCGCACTGCACATGCTGTATACACCCACTGCGCACCGCACACGCTGTATACACCCACTGCGCACCGCACACGCTGTATACACCCACTGCGCACCACACACGCTGTATACACACACTGCGCACCGCACACGCTGTATACACCCACTGCGCACCGCACACACTGCGCACTGCACACACGGCGCACTGCACATGCTGTATACACACACTGCGCACCGCACACACTGCGCACTGCACATGCTGTATACACACACGGCGCACCGCACACACGGCGCACTGCACATGCTGTATACACACACGGCGCACTGCACACACGGCGCACTGCACATGCTGTATACACACACGGCGCACTGCACACACGGCGCACTGCACATGCTGTATACACACACGGCGCACTGCACATGCTGTATACACACACGGCGCACTGCACATGCTGTATA
Source organism: Neoarius graeffei (assembly GCF_027579695.1). NCBI lineage: Eukaryota > Metazoa > Chordata > Actinopteri > Siluriformes > Ariidae > Neoarius > Neoarius graeffei. Next base: position 429,258 of record NC_083569.1, read on the forward strand.
CACACACGGCGCACTGCACATGCTGTATACACACACGGCGCACTGCACATGCTGTATACACACACGGCGCACTGCACATGCTGTATACACACACGGCGCACTGCACATGCTGTATACACACACGGCGCACTGCACATGCTGTATACACACACGGCGCACTGCACATGCTGTATACACACACGGCGCACTGCACATGCTGTATACACACACGGCGCACTGCACATGCTGTATACACACACGGCGCACTGCACATGCTGTATACACACACGGCGCACTGCACATGCTGTATACACACACCGCACACTGCACATGCTGTATACACACACGGCGCACCGCACACACGGCGCACTGCACATGCTGTATACACACACGGCGCACTGCACATGCTGTATACACCCACTGCGCACTGCACATGCTGTATACACACTGCACACACCGCACACTGCACATGCTGTATACACCCACTGCGCACTGCACATGCTGTATACACCCACTGCGCACTGCACATGCTGTATACACCCACTGCGCACTGCACATACTGTATACACCCACTGCGCACTGCACATGCTGTATACACCCACTGCGCACTGCACATGCTGTATACACACACTGCGCACTGCACATGCTGTATACACACACTGCGCACTGCACATGCTGTATACACCCACTGCGCACTGCACATGCTGTATACACACACTGCGCACTGCACATGCTGTATACACACACTGCGCACTGCACATGCTGTATACACACACTGCGCACTGCACATGCTGTATACACACACTGCGCACTGCACATGCTGTATACACACTGCACACTGCACATGCTGTATACACCCACTGCGCACTGCACATGCTGTATACACACACTGCGCACTGCACATGCTGTATACACACACTGCGCACTGCACATGCTGTATACACACACGGCGCACTGCACATGCTGTATACACACACGGCGCACTGCACATGCTGTATACACACTGCGCACTGCACATGCTGTATACACACTGCACACACCGCACACTGCACATGCTGTATACACACACGGCGCACCGCACACACGGCGCACTGCACATGCTGTATACACACACGGCGCACTGCACATGCTGTATACACCCACCGCGCACTGCACATGCTGTATACACCCACCGCGCACTGCACATGCTGTATACACCCACTGCGCACTGCACATGCTGTATACACCCACTGCGCACTGCACATGCTGTATACACCCACTGCGCACTGCACATGCTGTATACACACACTGCGCACTGCACATGCTGTATACACACACTGCGCACTGCACATGCTGTATACACACACTGCGCACTGCACATGCTGTATACACACACTGCACACTGCACATGCTGTATACACACACTGCACACTGCACATGCTGTATACACACACTGCACACTGCACATGCTGTATACACACACGGCGCACCGCACACACTGCGCACTGCACATGCTGTATACACACACTGCGCACTGCACATGCTGTATACACACTGCGCACTGCACATGCTGTATACACACTGCGCACTGCACATGCTGTATACACACACGGCGCACTGCACATGCTGTATACACACACTGCGCACTGCACATGCTGTATACACACACTGCGCACTGCACATGCTGTATACACACTGCGCACTGCACATGCTGTATACACACTGCACACACCGCACACTGCACATGCTGTATACACACACTGCGCACTGCACACACTGCACATGCTGTATACACACACGGCGCACTGCACATGCTGTATACACCCACTGCACACTGCACATGCTGTATACACACACGGCGCACTGCACATGCTGCATACACACACTGCGCACTGCACATGCTGCATACACACACCGCGCACTGCACATGCTGTATACACCCACTGCACACTGCACATGCTGTATACACACACGGCGCACTGCACATGCTGCATACACACACTGCGCACTGCACATGCTGTATACACCCACTGCGCACTGCACATGCTGTATACACCCACTGCGCACTGCACATGCTGTATACACCCACTGCACACTGCACATGCTGTATACACCCACTGCACACTGCACATGCTGTATACACCCACTGCGCACTGCACATGCTGTATACACACACGGCGCACTGCACATGCTGTATACACCCACTGCGCACTGCACATGCTGTATACACCCACTGCGCACTGCACATGCTGTATACACCCACTGCGCACTGCACATGCTGTATACACACACCGCGCACTGCACATGCTGTATACACCCACTGCGCACTGCACATGCTGCATACACCCACTGCGCACTGCACATGCTGTATACACCCACTGCACACTGCACATGCTGTATACACACACCGCGCACTGCACATGCTGTATACACCCACCGCGCACTGCACATGCTGTATACACCCACTGCGCACTGCACATGCTGTATACACCCACTGCGCACTGCACATGCTGTATACACCCACTGCGCACTGCACATGCTGTATACACCCACTGCGCACTGCACATGCTGTATACACCCACTGCGCACTGCACATGCTGTATACACCCACTGCGCACTGCACATGCTGTATACACACACTGCGCACTGCACATGCTGTATACACACACCGCGCACTGCACATGCTGTATACACACACTGCGCACTGCACATGCTGTATACACCCACTGCGCACTGCACATGCTGTATACACCCACTGCACACTGCACATGCTGTATACACACACCGCGCACTGCACATGCTGTATACACCCACTGCGCACTGCACATGCTGTATACACACACGGCGCACTGCACATGCTGTATACACCCACTGCGCACTGCACATGCTGTATACACCCACTGCACACTGCACATGCTGTATACACCCACTGCACACTGCACATGCTGTATACACACACCGCGCACTGCACATGCTGTATACACCCACTGCGCACTGCACATGCTGTATACACACACGGCGCACTGCACATGCTGTATACACCCACTGCGCACTGCACATGCTGTATACACCCACTGCGCACTGCACATGCTGTATACACCCACTGCACACTGCACATGCTGTATACACACACCGCGCACTGCACATGCTGTATACACCCACTGCGCACTGCACATGCTGTATACACACACGGCGCACTGCACATGCTGTATACACCCACTGCGCACTGCACATGCTGTATACACCCACTGCACACTGCACATGCTGTATACACCCACCGCACACTGCACATGCTGTATACACACACCGCGCACTGCACATGCTGTATACACCCACTGCGCACTGCACATGCTGTATACACACACGGCGCACTGCACATGCTGTATACACCCACTGCGCACTGCACATGCTGTATACACCCACTGCGCACTGCACATGCTGTATACACCCACTGCGCACTGCACATGCTGTATACACACACGGCGCACTGCACATGCTGTATACACCCACTGCGCACTGCACATGCTGTATACACCCACTGCGCACTGCACATGCTGTATACACCCACTGCGCACTGCACATGCTGTATACACCCACGGCGCACTGCACATGCTGTATACACCCACTGCGCACTGCACATGCTGTATACACCCACTGCGCACTGCACATGCTGTATACACCCACGGCGCACTGCACATGCTGTATACACCCACGGCGCACTGCACATGCTGTATACACCCACTGCGCACTGCACATGCTGTATACACCCACTGCGCACTGCACATGCTGTATACACCCACTGCGCACTGCACATGCTGTATACACCCACTGCGCACTGCACATGCTGTATACACCCACTGCGCACTGCACATGCTGTATACACACACGGCGCACTGCACATGCTGTATACACCCACGGCGCACTGCACATGCTGTATACACCCACTGCGCACTGCACATGCTGTATACACCCACTGCGCACTGCACATGCTGTATACACCCACTGCGCACTGCACATGCTGTATACACACACCGCGCACTGCACATGCTGTATACACCCACTGCGCACTGCACATGCTGTATACACCCACTGCACACTGCACATGCTGTATACACACACCGCGCACTGCACATGCTGTATACACCCACTGCGCACTGCACATGCTGTATACACACACGGCGCACTGCACATGCTGTATACACACTGCGCACTGCACATGCTGTATACACACTGCACACACCGCACACTGCACATGCTGTATACACACACTGCGCACTGCACACACTGCACATGCTGTATACACACACGGCGCACTGCACATGCTGTATACACACTGCGCACTGCACACACCGCACACTGCACATGCTGTATACACACACTGCGCAACACACACAACGTGCACTGCACATGCTGTATACACACACACTGCGTACTGCACACGCTGTATATACCTGCACTGCACACACTGTATACTGCACACACTGTGCACATTAATTTCACCTCTCGTGCTGTGGTGAACATCTCCTTATAGTCCAAATATTTATGGACCTGACTGTATACACTGCTGTTATTGTCATTTAACACTGAACTCAACCTGCTGTTTCCATTCTCGACCGCAGTAAGTGCCACTTACTAAAATCTGATCTCTCCTGAAGGTGTGGTGTCTCAGTCAGGCTTTAACAAGCCAGTGTTTTATCATCTCAACATACAGTCATGCTTCTGTGTGTGTGTCCTCTTTCAGAACCTTCCTCAATCAGAGAGGGGCTGTGTGTGTGGTGTAAACTGAGGAAATACCCCTTCTGGCCAGCCATGGTACTTCATCCTCATCCTCGTCATAACACTGACTAAATGTACATTTTCTGAACAAGATTATAAACACAAAAAGTAACACAAGTAGAAAATGGTGTGTGTGTGTGTTTCCAGGTTAAGAGTGTGAACCGTAAGACTAAGAAGGCTAGCATTGTGTTTATTGACCGGTTTCTCTTTGATAAGAAGAGAATATGTAAAGGGTGAGTTTGTGCTTCATTTTCAGATAAAAGAAATGTTTGGAGGTCTTTTTTACATATTACAAACATGTATGTGTCCTGTTTTGTGTTTATTAAGGGTGGAGTGTGTGTGTGTGTGTGTAATTTATATGCAAAACTATGCAGGAACTCTGTGTGTGGACTGAATAATAAAGGACAGTGTGTTTATTTCCAGTTTATCGGTGTCTCTGAGGACGTTGAAGCCGTTTGACTGTGAGGAGTCTCGCCACTTTGTGGTAAAACACCACTGCTGTTTATTATAATTAATAATAATATGTGTACAAATATATAAAGGTGTGTGTGTGTGTGTGTGTAGGACATGGCCAAAGAGAAGTATGGTGAATCAATCACATGGAGTATGAAGCTCATCTCCGATTACAGGATCCGCCTCGGTGCGTACGCTCTCTCGCTCGCTCACACACAGTAAAAACTGCTCGTTATTGTCACCATCATAAATACAGTAAAGACCTCGCACACCTGAGTGTATGAAAATGTTTCAGTTTATATACTTGCTCTTGTACTGTCTACACAATCAGCACGTGTGTGTGTGTGTGTGTGTGTGTGTGTGTGTGTGTGTGTGTGTGTGTAGGTTGTGGCTCGTTTGTTGGCTCCATCATTGAGTACATCGCTGATGATATCAGTAAGTTCTGGTCCTAATTTTCCTAATTCCTTATTATTGTTATGAATAATTCTTCTTATTTTTTTCACGCTGCTATTTCCATCAAATCCTGCGCTCTGATTGGCTGGCGAGCGGGTCCATATCCTACAATACGGACCCCGGGTACAGACCTCTGGCGACTCGCTCGTTCACAACAACAACGAACATAGTAACATTTTTTGTCAACATTTATCTTTTTTTTTTTAATAAGATTTATTTATCAGATTATCAAAAATCCTATACATTTTTTCCAGCATTTCTCAGGAGAATATCATTAATTTTACAGCATGGATAGCGATAACGACAGTGCTCACAGCGAAAGTGAGTTTTACTCCCCTGAGGAAGAAGAAATAAAAGAAAACATTTCAGGAGAAAGATAAAAACCTCTAACTGTTGCTAACGCCGAGCAAAAACATGGCTGAATCCTGAATGACTCCTATTTATATAAATAGGGGACGACATAGGCGGCAAAATGTCTCGTCTCATCTCATTATCTCTAGCCGCTTTATCCTGTTCTACAGGGTCGCAGGCGAGCTGGAGCCTATCCCAGCTGACTACGGGCGAAAGGCGGGGTTCACCCTGAACAAGTCGCCAGGTCATCACAGGGCTGACACATAGACACAGACAACCATTCACACTCACATTCACACCTACGGTCAATTTAGAGTCACCAGTTAACCTAACCTGCATGTCTTTGGACTGTGGGGGAAACCGGAGCACCCGGAGGAAACCCACGCGGACACGGGGAGAACATGCAAACTCCGCACAGAAAGGCCCTCGCCGGCCACGGGGCTCGAACCCAGGACCTTCTTGCTGTGAGGCGACAGTGCTAACCACTACACCACCGTGCCTCCCATGGCAAAATGTAGTTTTTTTTTCCTGCCATGGAAGTGCACTTGTATACCGAGGAGGAAGCCATTTGCATTACAGCCGTGAATGAGGATTCAAAATGGCGGCTCGGCTCGGTTTCCCCTTTCGGGCGCTCTCGTTTTCTGTTAGAATTTGGTAAAGAAAAGAATAAATATATTATTTACCAGCTTAAGGTCGGTCCGTATGGTGAAATACCGTGACCTCGGCCCAGAGGGCCTCGCTCAGTACTTTCAAGACCTCGGTCACGGGATTTCACCATACGGACCTCCCAGCTGGTAAATAACACATATATTTTATTCATGTATTTTATTTACATTTTTTTATTATTGTTTATTCTTATTAGTTGATTGGCTGATGGATTCCACTGTATTTCTGTAATTGTGTGTGAAATAGGTTACCCGTTGAGGAGTGAGTACTCAAAGGCTTCGTCAGATCTTCCGTGTCCCACTCAGAGTTTGATGGAGCAGCAGGACGGAGACTCTGAGCTTCAGGACCTGGAGGAACACTCTGACTTTCAGGACGTCCACATGGAGAAGAAAGTCCTCCCTGACCGCACGCAGGCCGCCAGGAACCGCGCCAACCAGAGACTGGTGGACTTCATCGTCAGGAAACGAGGAGCAGAGAACCGCTTACTGGTACAGAACACACACTTTACTCCGTTCACTGACACCCAGTCAGAGAGAGAGCGTGCATGCGTGCTGAGCTAGCTCAGGAAGAACATGGCTCCAGGTTCAGGATGTGTACTATGTGTCCTGGGTCTTCTCTGACCATGTCGTCCTGCAGGAGGTGATCAGTGGTCAGGAGGCGTCCAGGTGGCTGCAAGCTCTGTACAGCTCCAGCCGCTTGGAGGTGGAACAGTTGTACCTGGAGGACGAGGAGCAGGTGGATGAAGTGTACCGCTACCTGAAGGAGCTGTGCGAGAGAGCTGCGAAAGCTAACCCGGCACTGGAGAACTCGGACTGGATCCGCTTCATCCTGGACGTCCTCTTCCCCGAGGTGAGGTTTTATACACACACACACACACACGGCTGTGTCTCATTCGTACAGAAATGCAGCACACAGAGTTAGTGTGCCGTGTTTCAAAAGACTTGCAAAGAAAAGCTGCAGAGCAACAACACCTTCAAAAATAATGACCTTAAATGTTCCGACATTAAAATAGCATGAAGAGTAAACTGTAATAAATGAATCAGTGTTTGGTTTGATGACTCTTTGCTTTAAAAAGCCAGTAGTCTCAGGTACAGTGTGGTGAGTTTTATAAGGACATTTTACTGAGTATCTTCCAGAACCAGCCCCAGTTCTTCTGGACACTCGGACTCTCGCTCTCGCCTCCCGTCCCTGCAGCCTGCAGTTCCACAAACTTTAACTAGTCCAACTGAAAATGGTACTAATTGTGTCTGAAAAGTGTGTCTGAGCTAATCTGCTGCTTTCTTTACTCACACACACACTTTTCTGTAACGTTTAGTTTTGTTCTGAAAAACTAATGTTTGGAATCCCAAATGTTTTTCTACTGAATCAATAATGATGAAGTCATGAAATAAAAATCTATAAAGTCTGTGCTAAAAAAATAGACTTCCTAAGACTTCGACAGTACTGCAGGTGTAACTATGGCAACAACCTGTGATGAGCTTCCATCTCTGTTCACACACACACACACACACACACACACACACACACACACTTGTAGACTGATACTGAAAGGAAGGAAGAGTAAGTGTGTGTGTGTGTGTGTTAGGCTTTGATTTGTGCGATAGCTGCGGTGGATTGTCTCTCTCTGGACAAAGCAGAGGAGAAATTTCGCCAAGGACCTCGCCATAGCAACAGGTGTGTGTGAGAGATATATATCACCCCAATGAGGTATTAAACTTGCAGTAAGAATGTATCATATTTATATTGTGTGTGTGTGTGTGTGTGTGTGTGTGTGTGTGTAGAGAGCGACAGGAATTTGACTTGATGATTGAGCAGCAGATGAAGCTGAAGGCAGCAGGATGGTCCCCCTGAACACCACAGTGTTTATTGTATTATTATTATTATTATATTATTATTATTACTGAGAAATGCATTTTTAATAAAATAATCAGTCATATGACTATTTATTTGTTTATTCATGACTGCATTACAGTATGAGACACCATTTACATCCACATGTTGGGGCACTCGATAGTGAACACTACTGAAATTCACCCTGTAGCGCCCCCTACAGATTTATTATTATTATTAAAGTCAAATTTATCTGTATCGCACTTTTAACAATAAACATTGTCGCAAAGCAGCTTTACAGAATTTGAACGACTTTAAACATGAGCTAATTTTATCCCTAATCTATCCCCAATGATGTGGCAAGGAAAAACTCCCTCAGACGACATGAGGAAGAAACCTCGAGAGGAACCAGACTCAAAAGGGAACCCATCCTCATTTGGGCAACAACAGACAGCATGACTATAACATTAACAGTTTTAACATGAAGTCAGTTTCGTTGATGTTATAAACTCTTCACTGATGGAAACTTGAGTGCAAAACTGTTCATGACAACTGCAGTCCTAAAGTTAGCAAGTCAACTGTAGTCCTCAGCCATAAAAGCATTACTGTAAGAGTCCAGAGCGTCCTCCAGGTGTGACTTTCAACTGTCCTCATGGGGCCGTCCTCCACAGGAGCGATGCGATGAGACTCCAACCAGACACGGGGCACCAGGATGGATCCCACCCTTGTTTACTAATCTCTATCTCTCTCTCTCTATCTCTCTCTCCATCTCTCTCTCATTTTGAATTTCTTAACAAGTGATAGTTCCAGAAGCTTTAAGTAGTCCAGCTGAAATGGTATAAATTGTGTCAGTAGTGATTGACGTTAAAACCTTTTGTGTCTCTTTAAAGCGCTATAAAGGGACTCCTCACTTCAGCTCCTCAGAGAAAAGGGTTTATAAGCGATTAAACACTGAACATGAGTATTAAGAGGAGCCCCGCAGCACACTGAAGGGGAGAGGGGTGTGTGTGTGTGTGTGTGTTTAGGGTCTCTACACTGCACTGAAGGGGAGAGGGGTGTGTGTGTGTGTTTAGGGTCTCTACACTGCACTGAAGGGGAGAGGGGTGTGTGTGTGTGTGTTTAAGGTCTCTACACTGCACTGAAGGGGAGAGGGGTGTGTGTGTGTGTGTGTGTTTAGGGTCTCTACACTGCACTGAAGGGGAGAGGGGTGTGTGTGTGTGTGTCTCTACACTGCACTGAAGGGGAGAGGGGTGTGTGTGTGTGTGTGTGTTTAGGGTCTCTACACTGCACTGAAGGGGAGAGGGGTGTGTGTGTGTGTTTAAGGTCTCTACACTGCACTGAAGGGGAGAGGGGTGTGTGTGTGTGTTTAGGGTCTCTGCACTGAAGGGGAGAGGGGTGTGTGTGTGTGTGTTTAGGGTCTCTACACTGCACTGAAGGGGAGAGGGGTGTGTGTGTTTAGGGTCTCTACACTGCACTGAAGGGGAGAGGGGTGTGTGTGTTTAGGGTCTCTACACTGCACTGAAGGGGAGAGGGGTGTGTGTGTGTTTAGGGTCTCTACACTGCACTGAAGGGGAGAGGGGTGTGTGTGTTTAGGGTCTCTACACTGCACTGAAGGGGAGAGGGGTGTGTGTGTGTTTAGGGTCTCTGCACTGAAGGGGAGAGGGGTGTGTGTGTGTGTGTGTGTGTTTAGGGTCTCTGCACTGAAGGGGAGAGGGGTGTGTGTGTGTGTGTTCAGGGTCTCTACACTGCACTGAAGGGGAGAGGGGTGTGTGTGTGTGTTTAGGGTCTCTACACTGCACTGAAGGGGAGAGGGGTGTGTGTGTGTGTGTGTTTAGGGTCTCTACACTGCACTGAAGGGGAGAGGGGTGTGTGTGTGTTTAGGGTCTCTACACTGCACTGAAGGGGAGAGGGGTGTGTGTGTGTGTGTGTGTTTAGGGTCTCTACACTGCACTGAAGGGGAGAGGGGTGTGTGTGTGTCTCTACACTGCACTGAAGGGGAGAGGGGTGTGTGTGTGTGTTTAGGGTCTCTGCACTGAAGGGGAGAGGGGTGTGTGTGTGTGTCTCTACACTGCACTGAAGGGGAGAGGGGTGTGTGTGTGTGTTTAGGGTCTCTACACTGCACTGAAGGGGAGAGGGGTGTGTGTGTGTTTAAGGTCTCTACACTGCACTGAAGGGGAGAGGGGTGTGTGTGTGTTTAGGGTCTCTACACTGCACTGAAGGGGAGAGGGGTGTGTGTGTGTGTCTCTACACTGCACTGAAGGGGAGAGGGGTGTGTGTGTGTTTAGGGTCTCTACACTGCACTGAAGGGGAGAGGGGTGTGTGTGTGTTTAGGGTCTCTGCACTGAAGGGGAGAGGGGTGTGTGTGTGTGTGTGTTTAGGGTCTCTACACTGCACTGAAGGGGAGAGGGGTGTGTGTGTGTGTTTAGGGTCTCTACACTGCACTGAAGGGGAGAGGGGTGTGTGTGTGTGTGTGTGTTTAGGGTCTCTACACTGCACTGAAGGGGAGAGGGGTGTGTGTGTGTGTTTAGGGTCTCTACACTGCACTGAAGGGGAGAGGGGTGTGTGTGTGTGTCTCTACACTGCACTGAAGGGGAGAGGGGTGTGTGTGTGTGTGTTTAGGGTCTCTGCACTGAAGGGGAGAGGGGTGTGTGTGTGTGTGTTTAGGGTCTCTACACTGCACTGAAGGGGAGAGGGGTGTGTGTGTGTGTCTCTACACTGCACTGAAGGGGAGAGGGGTGTGTGTGTGTGTTTAGGGTCTCTGCACTGAAGGGGAGAGGGGTGTGTGTGTGTGTGTGTGTTTAGGGTCTCTACACTGCACTGAAGGGGAGAGGGGTGTGTGTGTGTGTGTGTTTAGGGTCTCTACACTGCACTGAAGGGGAGAGGGGTGTGTGTGTGTTTAAGGTCTCTACACTGCACTGAAGGGGAGAGGGGTGTGTGTGTGTTTAGGGTCTCTGCACTGAAGGGGAGAGGGGTGTGTGTGTGTGTGTGTGTTTAGGGTCTCTGCACTGAAGGGGAGAGGGGTGTGTGTGTGTTTAGGGTCTCTACACTGCACTGAAGGGGAGAGGGGTGTGTGTGTGTGTTTAGGGTCTCTACACTGCACTGAAGGGGAGAGGGGTGTGTGTGTGTGTTTAGGGTCTCTACACTGCACTGAAGGGGAGAGGGGTGTGTGTGTGTGTTTAGGGTCTCTGCACTGAAGGGGAGAGGTGTGTGTGTGTGTGTGTGTGTGTGTGTGTGTGTCTCTACACTGCACTGAAGGGGAGAGGGGTGTGTGTGTGTGTTTAGGGTCTCTACACTGCACTGAAGGGGAGAGGGGTGTGTGTGTGTGTGTGTTTAGGGTCTCTGCACTGAAGGGGAGAGGGGTGTGTGTGTGTGTGTCTCTACACTGCACTGAAGGGGAGAGGGGTGTGTGTGTGTGTTTAGGGTCTCTGCACTGAAGGGGAGAGGGGTGTGTGTGTGTGTGTCTCTACACTGCACTGAAGGGGAGAGGGGTGTGTGTGTGTGTTTAGGGTCTCTACACTGCACTGAAGGGGAGAGGGGTGTGTGTGTGTTTAGGGTCTCTACACTGCACTGAAGGGGAGAGGGGTGTGTGTGTGTTTAGGGTCTCTACACTGCACTGAAGGGGAGAGGGGTGTGTGTGTGTGTTTAGGGTCTCTACACTGCACTGAAGGGGAGAGGGGTGTGTGTGTGTGTTTAGGGTCTCTACACTGCACTGAAGGGGAGAGGGGTGTGTGTGTGTTTAGGGTCTCTACACTGCACTGAAGGGGAGAGGGGTGTGTGTGTGTGTTTAGGGTCTCTGCACTGCACTGAAGGGGAGAGGGGTGTGTGTGTGTGTGTGTTTAGGGTCTCTGCACTGAAGGGGAGAGGGGTGTGTGTGTGTGTTTAGGGTCTCTACACTGCACTGAAGGGGAGAGGGGTGTGTGTGTGTGTTTAGGGTCTCTGCACTGAAGGGGAGAGGGGTGTGTGTGTGTGTTTAGGGTCTCTGCACTGAAGGGGAGAGGGGTGTGTGTGTGTTTAGGGTCTCTGCACTGAAGGGGAGAGGGGTGTGTGTGTGTTTAGGGTCTCTGCACTGCACTGAAGGGGAGAGGGGTGTGTGTGTGTGTTTAGGGTCTCTGCACTGAAGGGGAGAGGGGTGTGTGTGTGTGTGTGTTTAGGGTCTCTGCACTGCACTGAAGGGGAGAGGGGTGTGTGTGTGTTTAGGGTCTCTACACTGCACTGAAGGGGAGAGGGGTGTGTGTGTGTGTGTGTTTAGGGTCTCTGCACTGAAGGGGAGAGGGGTGTGTGTGTGTGTTTAGGGTCTCTGCACTGAAGGGGAGAGGGGTGTGTGTGTGTGTTTAGGGTCTCTGCACTGAAGGGGAGAGGGGTGTGTGTGTGTGTGTGTGTGTGTCTGCACTGCACTGCCCGCCATGATTAACTCACATCGCTGTGACGTCATAACGTGTATTTTCTGAAAGGGTGCCGGAAATGAAAGGGGTCTGTAAACCAGCGCGCGCACTCCATTCCCCTCACAGCCCCGGGGCCTCGAACCAATCCCCTTCCGCTGCTCTGCGCACGCGCTACAGACCGCGGCCGTCCGCGGAATAACTGACGTTCTGCTGAAATCACAGCACTTTCTGCATCTGTAAACATCTGTACAGCGCGAAGGAGGAGCGGCCCTGGAACCGGAACAGGAACTCGCCTCAGCACCTGCGCGCCGCAATTCACTTCCGGCACACGAATATGACGTCAGCGACCGGCTGAAATTGGCGCGCGCGAGCTGAGCAGTGGCTGGAATGGGCACGGCGATGTACCTGGAGCATTACCTGGACAGTAAGATCAACACCCACACTACACCACACCACACTACACTGTACCTGGAGCATTACCTGGACAGTAAGATCAACACCCACACTACACCACACCACACTACACTGTACCTGGAGCATTACCTGGACAGTAAGATCAACACCCACACTACACCACACCACACCACACTGTACCTGGAGCATTACCTGGACAGTAAGATCATCACCCACACTACACCACACTACACCACACCACACCACACTACACTACACCACACCACACTGTACCTGGAGCATTACCTGGACAGTAAGATCATCACCCACACTACACCACACTACACCACACCACACCACACTACACTACACCACACCACACTGTACCTGGAGCATTACCTGGACAGTAAGATCATCACCCACACTACACCACACTACACCACACCACACCACACTACACTACACCACACCACACTGTACCTGGAGCATTACCTGGACAGTAAGATCATCACCCACACTACACTACACTACACTACACTGTACCTGGAGCATTACCTGGACAGTAAGATCATCACCCACACCACACCACACTCAACACCACACTACACTACACTACACTGTACCTGGAGCATTACCTGGACAGTAAGATCATCACCCACACCACTCAACACCACACTACACTACACTGTACCTGGAGCATTACCTGGACAGTAAGATCATCACCCACACCACTCAACACCACACTACACTACACTGTACCTGGAGCATTACCTGGACAGTAAGATCATCACCCACACCACACTACACTACACTCAACACCACACCACACTACACTACACTGTACCTGGAGCATGACCTGGACAGTAAGATCATCACCCACACCACACTACACTACACTCAACACCACACTACACTACACTGTACCTGGAGCATTACCTGGACAGTAAGATCATCACCCACACCACACTACACTACACTCAACACCACACCACACTACACTACACTACACTACACTGTACCTGGAGCATTACCTGGACAGTAAGATCATCACCCACACCACACCACACTACACTACACCACTCAACACCACACTACACTACACTGTACCTGGAGCATTACCTGGACAGTAAGATCATCACCCACACCACTCAACACCACACTACACTACACTGTACCTGGAGCATTACCTGGACAGTAAGATCATCACCCACACCACACTACACTACACTCAACACCACACTACACTACACTACACTGTACCTGGAGCATTACCTGGACAGTAAGATCATCACCCACACCACTCAACACCACACCACACCACACTACACTGTACCTGGAGCATTACCTGGACAGTAAGATCATCACCCACACCACACCACACCACACTCAACACCACACTACACTACACTGTACCTGGAGCATTACCTGGACAGTAAGATCATCACCCACACCACTCAACACCACACTACACTACACTGTACCTGGAGCATTACCTGGACAGTAAGATCATCACCCACACCACACCACACTCAACACCACACTACACTACACTACACTACACTGTACCTGGAGCATTACCTGGACAGTAAGATCATCACCCACACCACACTCAACACCACACTACACTACACTACACTGTACCTGGAGCATTACCTGGACAGTAAGATCATCACCCACACCACACCACACTCAACACCACACTACACTACACTACACTGTACCTGGAGCATTACCTGGACAGTAAGATCATCACCCACACCACTCAACACCACACTACACTACACTGTACCTGGAGCATTACCTGGACAGTAAGATCATCACCCACACCACACTACACTACACTCAACACCACACTACACTACACTACACTACACTGTACCTGGAGCATTACCTGGACAGTAAGATCATCACCCACACCACTCAACACCACACTACACTGTACCTGGAGCATTACCTGGACAGTAAGATCATCACCCACACCACTCAACACCACACTACACTGTACCTGGAGCATTACCTGGACAGTAAGATCAACACCCACACCACACTCAGCACCACACTACACTACACCACACTGTACCTGGACAGTAAGATCAACACCCACACCACACTCAACACCACACTACACCACACTGTACCTGGACAGTAAGATCAACACCCACAGCACCACACACAGGCAGGAGGGAATATAAGGGCGTGTTTACTGTAGTGCACAGTGGGAGGAAATGACTGCACAGTTATAATGAAAGCTGTTTAAAGCGTCTCAGAGTAACTGGGTTAGGGTCTGGGTTAGGGTTTGGGTTTAGGTTTCCATGCCGTGGAAAGTCATGAGCAGTTGTGTTAAATGTAGAAAGTTGTGAGGTGAAATTTCACATCACTTCCGGTCTGCAGGTATTGAGGGTCTTCCCTTCGAGCTGCAGAGGAACTTCTCCCTCATGACTGACCTGGACAGCAGGACTGAAGGTTTGGACACAAATTAATTCATGAATAAATAAATAAGCACACAGTGTGTGTGGAGGAACCACGCTGCACTTCATCCATCCATCAGAACCATCAGCTGTGTTTAATTTGGATTTCACTCCCCAGAGCAGCTGCTGATGTGTTGGTTTGCCTGGTGTTTGGTTTGGTGGTGTGTGCAGAAAAGAAAGTGGAGATCGATGGTCTGGCGTCCGAGTACATGGAGAACGTGAGGAACCTGTCGCCTGAGGAACGCGTGCAGCACCTGAAGAGGATTGAACTGGCATACAGCAAGTGTAAAGAGTTCAGCGACGACAAAGTGCAGCTCGCCATGCAGATATACGAACTGGTGTGTGTGTGTGTGTGTGTGTGGTGGGGAGTGGATTAAATCAAAGAACAAATAAGTGTATAGGACATTTTGCACACATTTCTTTGAACCAGATGGAATAAAAGAAGGAAGATAAAATGGAGTAAAGAAAGGAATGGAGGATAAAAAAGATAAAAAGAAAAATTTTATCATATTGAGGATGAAGAGACAGAAGAGAAAGTTCTACATGCAACAGGCGGAGCTTTAACAGCTACTGATTCAGGCAGGGGCACTGATGGACAGAGAGAGAGAAAGACAGGCGGGAGCACCGGTGTACGGGGAGGGGGAGACAGGCGGGCGGGAATGCTGCTATATCATATATGAGAGAAAGAGGTGGGAACGCTGGTATACAGAGAGAGAGGGACAGACAGACAGGTTTAACTGCTGATAAGAGAGAGAGAGACAGGTAGGAACATGGAGAGAGAGAGGTGGCTGTTATTTCATGCTGTAGCCACTAGAGGGCGGAGCTTCAAGACAATTCATCAAATATTAAAGGTCCCATGGCATGAAATTTTCACTTTCTGAGGTTTTTTAACGTTAAAATGAGTTCCTCTGACCTTCTTAAGTCACCCCAGTGGCTAGAAATTTCATAATGTGTAAACCAAACTATGCCCAACATTTGAGAATGGCGCGTCAAAACGGCGCGTTGATAAGCTCTTCCCTTTACTACGTCAGCAAGGGAGATGATCCCCACGCCCCCCCTCTGGATTCCCACCCACTGTATGGATTGCCCGCCCAGCTCAAAAGTTGCCACCAAACATGGAAGTTGCGCTGTACATGGATGTGACAACACAGAAAGGAGTCTGTTTTTACTGCCGACGGGAGAGCCCCTGAAGACGCAGTGGCTTCATTTTATTTACTCCAATAATACGCCGTCGAGTCTACCTAAGACGGTGTATGTTTGTCGGAAGCATTTTCCTGAGGAATGTTTCCACAACTTGGGCAGGTTTTGCACATCAACTGTCACTGAAGCCTGGGTCCGTACCAAGCATCCCTGCCGCATCAGCCACAAACACCGAACAAGCGTGTGTATAACTGTTAAGTCGTTTTGCCGTGTTTTAAAATCGGTGCCACGTTAGCCTTGCAATGGCTACATTAGCTGTGCAGCTAACCACTTCCTGCAGTTAGCCAGGTACTCTGCGCTACCTCTGTTATAATAGCCAATCAAAACAGTTTTTACAAAGACGCCCACATTCTTTTTTTTTTAAGTCACTCGTTCATTTTATTTGTTTGTTTGTTCAGTAAAAACCCAAACATTTGTTGAATTTATTTTATTTCCTCGCGTCGCACCTTAATGACGTCAGCGCGCGGTATTTTTCCCTTCGCGGTTTGTTCCTTCTCTCTCGCCGTAGTAAGACACCCACATCCGCTTGTTCTGACCCACTGGAGGTAGCGTCACAGTGCTGTTAGCCAATCAGAGGTAACACGTTTACATGTCATGAATATTAATGATAAGACCCGCCCCCACCCTCTACCCTTCCCCGCCTCCTGCTTCTCATTAGCAAAACGACGCAGTGGGAAAAGCGCTGAAATGGGGCTTTCTCCCAGGAGGCTATATCTACGTGCCGAGGGTTCATTTCGAGAAAGGCTGCGGATATAACATCCGGAAACCTCCACGAGCCCGTTTAAAGCATCAACAAACCACCATGCCATGGGACCTTTAATAAATTATTTGTAACTGATTGACGACTGATTAATTATTGGCTGAAATAATTCATAATTGACTCCTAACCAACTGCCAAGGGTGTCTTTATTTATTTACTTCCTGATTCATTGTGGATCTGATAAACGATTCGTTAGTGATTGGGATCGTGAGTGTTGGAGCTCGCTGGAGGATCTTCAAGGAAGCTGAACTTTTATCCAAACTAATAATCACTCATGGAAGTGAACTATATCATGATCATGTAAGTTTTAGTCCGAGAGAAATCTGTGTGTGTGTATGGCTGATTTGTGCAGGTGGATAAACACATCCGGCGTCTGGACGCTGATCTCGCACGCTTTGAGAACGAGCTGAAGGATAAACTGGACTTGAGTGGCCCCGAGAGCTCTGATGACAAGAAGAGCAAAAGTAAGAGCAGGAAGGAGTCGAACTCGAACAGACGACATGACTTACGATGCTAACTAACGCAGCTAACATATCATAAAAATCTGTAGCCACCAGTTTAGCATCGTGTGTGTGTGTCTTTTCATTTAGAAAAGAAGAACCTAAAGGACCGAAGAGGAGGAAGTGGGAGAGAGAAGAATGGTTCTGATCATGACTCTCCCAAGCACAAAGCACAGAAGAACCGGTACAGACACACGGACATGGGCCGACGGTACACTGAGCTAGCGCTTGCTAGTTAGCAGGGATTAGCCACACACACAGACTGGCACTAGTTTGAGTGTCTGAATGAGACGGACCCTACAGGTGTGTGTGTAGAAATGGTTTGTTCCAGTGGGTGATTGATCTTGGTTTAAATGGTTTGGTCCAGTTCCAGAACCCCTCTGTAATTCACGGCTCGGTCGTGCTGGATGATTTAGTTTATTTTTTCACTGGTGATCAGGTTTCCCTCGTTGTTCAATTGTTTTGATCGATCTACAATAGATACAGTCGTTAATTAATTAATTGATTAATCAGAATTTTAATGGTGCTTTTGTTTAATGTCTCCAAAAATTCTAAAAGATTAATTAAAGATAACGTCAAATCAGCTGCTTCCAAATTCCATTCAGTTTGTATTTATTAAAAACATTTACAGATGTTATGAACAGTGATGCGGATCCCTGCGTTGTCTCAGAACTGTTTGTCCCAGTTCGGTTTGGTGTGATGTGTTTATTGGTGTGCTCTTCTCCTCCGTCAGGGACGTCCTGCTGGATGTTCACTCGTCTGACGTCTTGGACATGCCCGTGGACCCCAACGAGCCCACCTACTGTCTGTGTGCTCAGGTCTCATACGGAGAGATGATTGGCTGTGACAATGCTGATGTAAGCACAACTACAGGCTCTCATTAATAACACATACACACACACACACTTTATCAACTTTACATACACAGCACCAGTGAAAAGCCTGGACACGCCTTCTAATTCAGTGTTTATTTTTATTAATTAAAAGTCACTTCCTGTCTTAAAGTAATGATGGATGTCGTTTCTCTTTACTGAGTTGTTCGGTTCTTGGTGTAATATGGATTACTACAGTTGTGGAATAGGGCTGTTTATTTATAGTACAGCCCCGAATCCAAAAAAGTTGGGACAAAGTACAAATTGTAAATAAAAACGGAATGCAATGATGTGGAAGTTTCAAAATTCCATATTTTATTCAGAATAGAACATAGATGACATATCAAATGTTTAAACTGAGAAAATGTATCATTTAAAGAGAAAAATTAGGTGATTTTAAATTTCATGACAACAACACATCTCAAAAAAGTTGGGACAAGGCCATGTTTCCCACTGTGAGACATCCCCTTTTCTCTTTACAACAGTCTGTAAACGTCTGGGGACTGAGGAGACAAGTTGCTCAAGTTTAGGGAGAGGAATGTTAACCCATTCTTGTCTAATGTAGGATTCTAGTTGCTCAACTGTCTTAGGTCTTTTTTGTCGTATCTTCCGTTTTATGATGCGCCAAATGTTTTCTATGGGTGAAAGATCTGGACTGCAGGCTGGCCAGTTCAGTACCCGGACCCTTCTTCTACGCAGCCATGATGCTGTAATTGATGCAGTATGTGGTTTGGCATTGTCATGTTGGAAAATGCAAGGTCTTCCCTGAAAGAGACGTCGTCTGGATGGGAGCATATGTTGCTCTAGAACCTGGATATACCTTTCAGCATTGATGGTGTCTTTCCAGATGTGTAAGCTGCCCATGCCACACGCACTAATGCAACCCCATACCATCAGAGATGCAGGCCTCTGAACTGAGCGCCGATAACAACTCGGGTCGTCCTTCTCCTCTTTAGTCCGAATGACACGGCGTCCCTGATTTCCATAAAGAACTTCACGTTTTGATTCGTCTGACCACAGAACAGTTTTCCACTTTGCCACAGTCCATTTTAAATGAGCCTTGGCCCAGAGAAGACGTCTGCGCTTCTGGATCATGTTTAGATACGGCTTCTTCTTTGAACTATAGAGTTTTAGCTGGCAACGGCGGATGGCACGGTGAATTGTGTTCACAGATAATGTTCTCTGGAAATATTCCTGAGCCCATTTTGTGATTTCCAATACAGAAGCATGCCTGTATGTGATGCAGTGCCGTCTAAGGGCCCGAAGATCACGGGCACCCGGTATGGTTTTCCGGTCTTGACCCTTACGCACAGAGATTCTTCCAGATTCTCTGAATCTTTTGATGATATTATGCACTGTAGATGATGATATGTTCAAACTCTTTGCAATTTTACACTGTCGAACTCCTTTCTGATATTGCTCCACTATTTGTCGGCGCAGAATTAGGGGGATTGGTGATCCTCTTCCCATCTTTACTTCTGAGAGCCGCTGCCACTCCAAGATGCTCTTTTTATACCCAGTCATGTTAATGACCTATTGCCAATTGACCTAATGAGTTGCAATTTGGTCCTCCAGCTGTTCCTTTTTTGTCCCTTTAACTTTTTCAGCCTCTTATTGCCCCTGTCCCAACTTTTTTGAGATGTGTTGCTGTCATGAAATTTCAAATGAGCCAATATTTGGCATGAAATTTCAAAATGTCTCACTTTCGACATGTGATATGTTGTCTATGTTCTATTGTGACTACAATATCAGTTTTTGAGATTTGTAAATTATTGCATTCCGTTTTTATTTACAATTTGTACTTTGTCCCAACTTTTTTGGAATCGGGGTTGTATGTTTTATTTACTGTTTGATCGCAAACCCGTTAAGAAAACTCGTCCACTAACGACCTTTTGACGAGACGCGGCTGTTGATTGAAAAGTATTCCAGGTGACTCCGTCATGTCATGAGAATGACAATAGTGTACAAAACGTCATCAAGGGAAACACTGGATACGCTGAAGAATCTCAAATATCAAACTTATTAACAATTTTTTGTTGACCAGATAATTCCAGATGTTATTTCATAGTGTTTGATGTCTTCAGTTTTGTGCTACAGAAACGCCCGTCAATGAGTAGAGCAGGGGTGTACAAACTTTTGACTGGCGCATAAATTATACACACTTAAACACGTGCTTTTCACTTTTTACACACTGAAGTCAGTGTACAGAGCCTGTGCACCTGCTCTTAGAGACCATCTTAGGGATTGTTCACTCTGACTTGAGTGAAGTTCACTTTTACACCCAGCAGCATAAACCCACCGGCTGTGTCTCGAACCAACTCCGTCTTCCGTATGTAGTGAATTTCTGTTCCCAGTACAGGGGTGAGTGACTGTAAGGGCTGTGTTCCAATCCTGTCTTTGACAGTCCCTTCTCCCCGCTTCCCTTTGACTGGCATCACTTAACATGCCAGGGGATGAGTCAATCATCACTCCAACTCGGCAACAGAGCAGGGAATTAGTGTCGGAGTTAACTCACCGGTGCTTAACTGTTTTTCTTATTGACTCGTCCTTGTTGTTTTTCCACAGTGTCCCATTGAGTGGTTTCACTTCGCTTGTGTCGGTCTCACAACTAAACCCAAAGGAAAATGGTGAGTCACTCATCACTGTCCGCTTGGAGAGAGCGCAGATATCCACATCGTGTTCCTGTATTTCTGTTCGTTACTGTTAATATCCACATTCATGATACAAAATAATAAATGGTGGTTGTAGTGGTTTCTCAATTCATCCAGATGCGATCACTAACCTGGGCGTGTGCGTGGCTGCGGCCGTGTTAAACGTTAGCGTATCTTTGCCTAAACGTTCGCTGAATTAAGTTGAAATTAATCTGAAATGTAAATGACACTTTTATATCATCAGTGATGCTGTAATCCAGTGTTCACTCAGAGAACAACGTGCCTGTAGATATTTACTGTGTGTCATCTCCAAGTCGTAGCGGAGAAATCCGTTAGTGCTGCTGTAAGTGCCTGAGTATTAGAGCTACCGTAAATACTCTAATATACAAAGCATCTCGTTTGTGCTGGAGAACACAGCGAAGCTTTTTTTTTTTAAATCCCCCGCTGGCTGAAAGGCCCGAAGGGGGATTATGTCGTAGCGATTCCTGTCTGTCCCAGGAAGGGTGCTCACCGTCTGAAATCAACTCCTCCCACAATTTTTGGATGACTTTCACTAAACTTGGCAGGATTCTTTGTTATATGTTGGTAGTACGCGTATTGTTATTTTGTTCAATTCAGACACATTTTACCAGAGTTGTGGGCCTTGATTAACAACCTTGTACTTTTCACAATTTCACGAAGGTGTGCTTTCCTTCTGACATCAACTCCTCTCACAATTTTTGGACGAATTTCTTGAAGCTTGGCAAAAGGCCTTGTTATATGTTGGTAGCACAATGCAGTTGCATTTTGCCAGAGTTGTGGCCGAGTTGCCAGCGGGGGATATTGTGCTCTCGGAGCACTCTTGTTTTATTTGCTAAAACGTTGATGTTGAGTGTATGATTGTTTTCTCTCCGCAGGTTTTGTCCTCGCTGCACACAGGACATGAAGAAGAAATGAGGCCTGCGTTATCGTTCTTGCACTTTAATCAGAGCTTATATTTCACTGAGATGACGGGATTATTCAACACAGACTCACAAAGTTGTTTGATGTTTTTTAATTATTATTTTTTTAATGCAGATTATGCACTGTCCAGTTTGTATCAGGAAACAGTTGTTTGAATTTTTCTCTTTGAAAAAATGTGTATTTTTTATGAATAAAGTTTCTTTAATGTGACATTTTCATGTGTTTGACTTTATGGTGCGATCTGATGACGTTAACGATCTTGTGCAGTTATCAGCAGCCGTGTCTGCTTTAAGCCCCGCCCCCTCTACATTCTCTAATGCATTTCTTACACACGCACATAAATATTGTTGTGTTGAATATTCCGCCATGTGTGATATGTGGCTCTGAATAAACCAACGAGCCCAACTGTGTGTACGTGTTCTATGTGATGCAGGGTTCAGTGGGCTGGGCTGGACCGCGGGACCCGTTGCAGTGGGGTGAGTGACGTCCTGTCTGTCTCTTGACTGTGGTGTACGAATCCCTCAGTCCTCTCCTGAGAGTGTACTGTAAACAGAGAGATGAACAGAGCACTGTGGTGTTTTTCTCAGT